>NC_135998.1:14405155-14417655 GCF_048128805.1 Centroberyx gerrardi | reverse complement strand
ATGTAAAACACTTTTCCATCAGGTACATTCTCAAGTCACTTAAATGTAATGTAGTAAATGTTAGCTGGGCCTTAAAAGTGACAGACTACAATAGATTAAGTATGGGGCAGGATAATTACATGCTGAAACGCCTACATGCAAACTGCCAAAGACAAGTCATGTCAGTGTTACAGCTGCAGTCAAATAAATCTGTAAAAATAATCTGTTTCCTAATGCTGAGGCACAACGCAACAAATGCAAAATATCTGTTTCAGATGACTGCTACTCTAAGTACTAACATAATCTGTGAGAACTAGGAAATTATTATAAACATAAGGTTATCATCTTATGTGTTTCTGTCAGTTGCAGTTTAATTGGTGTGTAACTCGTGCTTGACCCAAAACAGTAGGGGTCAATGGAGATGTGTCAGTGAATGTGACTTTGTGAGATAAGCATTTTCTCTCTCTCTCTCTCTCTCTCTGGCTCTTTCCTTTCATTCCCTTCAGTAGATAGATGGAAGGAACTGTGCAATCATTAATTTATCCATCCCCTCGCTTTCTCTGAAACCAGAACTAATCCACCTGTTGCATTATTCACCTAGAACCAACACTCCCAGTCATACATCAATATTTCAGTGGAGACCATGCACCTCTGCTGACCCTGGGCTTTGCCCGAGTAGTGATATGAGATAGACAGCGGCTCACAGTATGGTGGACGAGACCTAGCCTGTGGGAAATGTTGTTCAAAATTAACAGGTAAGCCGGGAGGCCCTCAAATTTTACCCAAATTCTATCAGGAGAGACAGAGAGACATATCCACTGGGAGGGATGTGGATGGATGTGTCTAACAGGAGATATGTATCAAATATTGTATGTTAAGAAAAGGGATGCCATCCTCCTTCATGCCCCCTGAAAGAGCAATTTGACTTTATCCATTATGGTCACATCTTTAGGAGAGGAGAGAGAGGAGAGGAGAGGAGTTTGTTTAGAGAGCTACTGTATTTACTCTAGCTACTGTGTTCAGCTGTCCAGGTCATAGACTGTGTTTACATGCACATTAATATTCTGAATATGGCGCATATCCTGAATAAGGGCATTTTTACAAATAAAATGTTTACATGGCCTATACATATCCCAAAAATAAATATTCCTGTATATATTAGATTCTGAATATGTGTTGCCAGCGCTGCACATACCCAGGTGTCGGGTCGATACCGCGAACAGCTGTAGCCCAGCGCGTCAGGACTAGGTTAGTCCATTTTGAGCAGCTGTGTAGTATCCTAATTTGCGTCATAGCCAGTTATCAAGATGTTGTTCCATCTCGCTCTATTTTGTGTCATTTTATCGAATAAGGTGTCGTACATGACACCATATCCAGAATACGATCGCGAATGCAATACGGTGTTTACACGTTCACTTCATATTCAGAATACTTGAATAATCAGAATATTAACAGAATATGAATGTGCATATAAACGCAGTCATTGTCTGTAAAATGATGATTTATTACAATCGTTCATCACAGAGGGTTGATCTCTCACACCTAATTTCTAATTTGCCTTAGTTTGGTTGGCACTAAGGTGGCTGGCAGAACGGTAAGCCTGTCGTGGAAATGAGCAGCGGTTTGATGTACAAGAGGCAGAAAAGTGACTTGTTACCATGGCAAATGCGTCATCTGAATTAACATTCCAGTGGCAGTTGTGTTTAACATTCCAGCTTTTTGAGTCTCCTGCATGGGCCACACAATAATCACTTCCATGTAACAATATTAAAATTGCATGGAAGCTATCTTAGCTCATACCAAGAAGCACTATTAAAAGAAGCTGTCAAGCAGCGTTGCGTAGGCAACATTTTAAAATGTAAACAAAACCGTGGGACCAACATAATCATATGATACGGGGGATTCAAATTGGGAATTTATGCCAACAGTTGATAAATTAAATACTAAACTGGCTGTAGATGTATCTGTTGGGATTTTGTGATGTCAAATGTTTGGTACAAGGCTATTTGACTGCCATCCTCTCTCAGCATGAGTCTGTTTTTCAATTCAATTCAATAGATAAGAATGGTGTGACGTTTCAAATGGAGCCATGCCCACAAAGTGCAATGCCCCGCTCTATTTCTATCACAAAATGCTAACAAGCTAGCAAACTTTCGTGAAAACTTCCGTTCAAGAGAGGAGTCATGTTAGCATTTTGAGATTTCCAGAAAAAAACATTTTAATGATCATGCTGTTGTTTGACAACTGTGAAAAGCTAATGTCAAATTATTTACACCGTTTACATTTCACATAAATTATTAGACCACAGAAAAAGCTACCACAGAAAATGTTGATTTGTTGTTTTACTCATAGAAATTGAATAGGGTTTTGCACTTGTACAGCACTTTGTAGGCGTGGCCTTTGTGCTGCGTCATCCCCATTCTTATATATTCAATTCAATTCAAACTTTATTGTCCCGCTAAGGGAAATTGGGTTTGTAGCTACGGTAAACTGAGCGGTCCACAACCACATCAATCCAAAAAAAAAAAAAAAAAAAAGAACAATAGAATCCAGTGTGGAGGACACTCTCTGCAGAAACACATGAAGCATTTCTGCTTCTACACTTGCAACAATGGAGTTTGCCACAGCAAACCATAAGGTGCCGTTCCATCCATTCACATTCTATGGATTCAATACAATCTCACAGTTGGCACAATGTTTCCATTCACAGTGACAGTAACCACCACATTATTTTAAGGCACATCAAACATTTATATTTGAAGTTAGTTTATGTTGACCGTATCCATCCAACACAACCACAAGAAAAAAAAAAAGTAAAATAACAAAACAAGAATTATTTCAAATCAGTTAGTTTTGGTATCCAAGGCAATAAATATAATTAACACCTGATGAACACACTTCCTATATCCGCTGTAAAGTTTATGTTTCTGAGTGTTGTTTGTTTGACTGTATGGCTTATGGTATCAGTGCTGTTGGTGTATGAATATATCTGTAAGGCAGATGTCAGGGGGTTATGTCTGTTTCACAGATGGGCGGTTTAGTGTCTAAAAACCCAAAGTATGGCAGCACTTTCCTCCAAATGTATAATTAGCCCTGTTATGACTTCATTTTGAGTCATAATTTTCAACATGGCCCTTAGAAATAAACTGCTCCTTTCCTCTATGGGTTTTCAGGGGGATGATGGTGGATGAAGAAGAACAGCAGCCTTGAACCAGACTGATCTCTGCGTTGTTTGTTTCCATTGGAAATGACCCTCTAGTCTTCTGGGTCTTGCACTCAGTCAGTTACATTTACTCTGACTGATCACAGAGTTTATTTCAATGGTTCCTACAAGAAAGTTTTGTGTGCTTCTTCTATGCAATAATCCTACAAAAATTGCCCCTCAAAAGAAAATTTGCATGATATTTTAATTTGTAAACATTAAATATTTCCTTCCAGCTAGAAATCAGAGAAACAGGGCTCTAAATATGTGATGATCATGAGTGTCCACATCAGAAAAGACGTTTGCTGGCTTTAGTCTCAGCTGTCTTGTTTGTAGCTTTGGGAGAGATTTGTTCGGGATCATAAACGCACTTGTTTTGTATCTGACTGCGAATCAGCACGAGGACACCATCGGAAATGCTTTGGTAAGTGAATCACAAAACACACTTAAATCAAAGCACCAGTTTCCTTGTTCTGTGTCACTGTCTCATGTCTTAAGAACAGCTTTGTTTATGAGATTTGAAGGTCTTGTCTCCTCAGTCAGGAGTCTGGCATACCTTCTGAGGCTGCTGGAGACAGAGGTGTTTACTCATGTTTCTCTTGTTGCTGCAGTTAACACGCCGATCCATGTTTGTTTTCCTTTTCAACAGCATGTAGTGCATTCCATTAGAATGACAAAAAGAATGCAGTCTTACCTGCCTTACAATAAAATAGTGGTTAGAAAGAGTTCACAGGGAGGGTCGATTAATTTGAAATCACAGAAAACAGACAAACAGAAATATATAAATTATTTTTAAAGGATTCTCAAAAGAAGTCCTTTAAATGTTACAAATTCTTGGCTCTGTTGTATCTTTTTACATGCTATATCTTTGTTTATTGTGTATGCATGGACATGTGTCCACTGTAAAACTGAAGGCTTGTTTAAAAGAGATCAAAGTGCTGTGGACCATTATGTGTTTCATTGATGCTTTGCATTCATTGAGAATGAATGCAGCTGAGTGTCTATGACAGTTAACCATTCAGCAGCTTAACCGTAACTGTAGTGTATCTGTAAGTTAGCTTATCGTAAGTCCTCCTTGTTGTCCATAAGTGCTTTAATGTGTCTGTAATTACACTTAACTGCCAGGGCCATTTGGGCAGAACTGGTTTGAAGACCATAATGTGTTTAAAGCCACCAGCTCAACCGCAATGAAACAATTAGAATCATTGAGCTGAACTGCTGGTCCCTAATGGCGTTCTCCTTCTAGGCATGAGCAATCAAGACTTATCCAAGGCATGACCAACGGAGCCAGAGGGGATCTAAATCAGCTCATCTACGTTTGAATCCACAAAGCCCCTCACATTCACCGATCTGGAATCAGAGTTGCTCTTTTGGAATAAATAAGATCACAGTCATTTGTTTTGGGTGCTGACCCCGGATCAGCAGCTCTACTTTACTTTTTTCTACTTTGAAATTTGGCCTCAGATTGCAACTGCAGTTTAAGCCAAAACCACCAGACAACAAGACTGACTCATTTCTTTCCAATGAGGGGAAAAAAAAGCTTTTGAGAAATGTGCCTGCATCCAAAAACTTAAATATTCATCATTACAGAGGTGCTGTTTTGGCATTATGACCCATCTGCCACTGATTAACGAATTAGGTGATATGGCAAACTGATCGCATTAAGTCACATTTTATATATATTTTTTTTATTAAAATTGATTGACACTCCTTTCCAGTGCATGACATTGAATCATGTGTTATTTATTTATTTATTTATCTTTGTAGTAAATAACATTTGATTGACAATCCTCTCCAGAGAGGGAAGCCCCTACAGCCTTCCTAAGAAGTTCAGAGAAAAAAGCTGAATATATGGTGCATCAATACGTCCAACAAATTGTTTTCTGGTGTGACGAAACATTTTTCCCTCACGGACGACTGACTTCCAACATCTGACTCTTGTTAGGATTGTTACACACAACAACAGGACTGGAGGGCGAGGCAGTGAGGAGATCAGACAATAATTGATCAGTAATTGATAATTAGTACAATAGTGATTCATGTTTAATATTACAACATAGCTGTGGTTGAAACTGTTGATATTTTCTCTGTGTTAATAAGACGCTGAGAGCCATGTGCTGCATGCTGTGTGTGTGTGTGTGTGTGTGTGTATGTGCGTGTGCGTGTGTGTGTGTTGTCATTCTACACCCCTGTATTCAAGCCACAATGCCACTGACCAGATGTTTTCTCTCTCTCTCTCTCTCTCTCTCTGTCTTTTTTCACTCTCCTCCTCTCTCCACTCCTCTCCACCTCAACACACTAATCTTTCAACGGGTGGCTATTTTAGAAATTTATTTATCCACAACTCACATATTATGGTTTTTTACCCACATTCTCAATGTGTTCTACAGAATCAGTACGTTCAATGCCTGTAGACCAAGACCTGTGCGACCTGAGGTAACCTCTAAGTTACGCATAAATGTGTTTTCATTTTGGTCTATGTAGCATTCACGTAGTGTTGGAGTGTAAATGATCAAATAAATGCATCACGAGTATGCCACACTAGGTTTATTTTGTGCACCTTTATGTGTTACAGGATTGCACCACTTTGGTAATTATCTCTTTAGAAATGTGTGACGTCTGTACTTACAAAAAAATAAAAATAAAAAAGCATATTAACCCCATGACTCAATAGCAGAACTGTCAGATACACTTGAGAATGGTTCACCGTACTTGACGAGACCCTAAGGAAAGTTTCCGATGAGGCGAGGTTGTCCGTGTGCGTACGGCCTTTTGAGCGGCCGCAGCGTCGGGTGCTGTCCGCGGTGCTGAAGCTCGTCGGCATGCGTTTACGCTTACAGACGTAAGTGGCGATATCCTCTTGTGCCTAAACATGTGAACATACTGTGTCAAGTGTAGCTGCAAGTACTGATTCTGTAGGATAATGGCAGCAATCAAACTTCATATAAAGCACACACACACACACATGCAAATACACACCCACACACACACACACACACACACACACACATATTATAGGCCTACACAAAAAAAATCCCAGCTGAGGTCCAGTCAGTCGGTGATAAACAGTTTTTCCAGGATTTCTATTTTTGATTAAGCATTTAGACCCACACACACACACACACAAACACACACACGCACGCACATACACACACACACCTACACACACACACACACACACACACAGTGTTAGACCCCTTGCTCTCCCTCCGCCAATTACACAAAGTAGGTACTGGAATTATGCAATCATTGGTCATCAATAGATCAAAGTGCAGAAATACCACAACATGAATCAATAATGCTCAATAAACAACCAGTGAAATTCCGGACGCTAGTTGGTCTTTCCACAACACTCCACATGAAATCATTCTTTTCCACCTGCAGAGTCAGGACCTCAGCGAGGAAGAGAAGGCTGTAAAGTTGATGTGAATGACAGATCGTTGGAAACAGCTAACACATGTAGAATCTCAGTTACTATTACTGTAACTACCACAGTAGAAACTGCTGGTTGGCTACAGATGTGCAGGTCCCTCTCAGTACTGTTGCTCCACCTCCAAGAGGAATTGCTTGGAAAATCCTACAGTATTGATAGATCCAGGCTGGGGGACTAGAACAATTGCTACTGCTGTATGTAAGAAAAACAGTATAACAGGATAATTAAATTGCCCAACCTGGCTGCTGCATACCTAGGGTAAGAGTCAGTAGTTCCAGTATTGACCGCAGTATTGACGCAACTAAGGAGAATACATTTTGAAAAATAATGGGACTGAGAGGAGAGAAGGAGAGGAGAGGAGAGGAGAGAAGGAGAGGAGGCAGCAGCGGAGATATGGCTGTTGTCTGACAATGTGAAAAGGAAATTAAACAATGCTGAAACCAGACAGCAGACCTAGATTCTTGAAAGGTGAAATGCAGCAACACACGGAAGGTCCTGCTTTTCTCCCCTATACACAGACGGATGTTTATCTAAACATTAAGCTTTAAATGATCCAGGTAAGTGGTATATAAATAACTCAGCTAGATAGTATCTGTCAAAACAGCTGAGGGGATCGAGCTCGACTTGGCTGCAAACCTTCCTGTGTGTCTTACAAAAGGAAAAAGAAACCTCTCTCTGTCCAGGTCAGGGATGGGCGATCATGTGCCACGGAGGACCACGAGTCTGCAAGTTTTCGTTCCAACCAAACACTACAGCAGGTGATTTCACCGATTAGCACAACTTCAACCAGAGAGGAGGAAATAATCAGTGAAATCACCTGGTGTAGGGTCTGGTTGGAATGAAAACCTGCAGACTCTTCGCCCTCCGTGTCACATGATTTCCCATCCTTGGTCTAGTGTGTCTTTCTCCGGTGTCATTGTCAGTGATTGTGAATGTTAACTGTTAAAAAGATTATTAAAAGTATAGTTATTAGGCAACAGGCAACTCTTATTTCTCTCTTATTGTGATTTATTTGAATTAGGTCTCATAAGGATTTAATAATGATTAAAAACTAGGGCAATTATACAGCTTAGCAAGAGGACAAAAACACAAGAATGAAAAAAAGAGGGAGAGACAGACCGAACAGGGGGGAAGCAGAGAGATATGAAGGAAAGGCTTTCTCTCCTTCTTTCTGACCTGCTCTGCTCAACTGGTGGGGTTTGGTCTGGGAAGGGGAGGGGACAGAGAAAAGGGGAGAGGGAGGGAGAGAGAAAATGGGGTGGGGCAGAACCCCCCCCTACACACACACACACACACACACACACACACACACACACTCAGACGCACATGTACATGTGCGCACACACACACACGCACACACACATAAACGCACACAGCTCTTCAAAGCCAAGTGGTTTTCATAGACATCCAATTACACTAAGAGATGACATCTGGGGAACTGCACCAGATAAATAAGGTGAGAGGAGAGACAAGATTCAGTCACCTCAGAGAAACTCCAGATAACCAGAGAACATACAGTGATAGGAGAGAAAGAAAGAGAGAGAGAGAGAGAGGGAGGGAGAGAGAGAGAGAGAGAGAAAGAGAGGCAAAGGAAAGAGGGAGGGGGCCAAAGGAGAGGGAGCCACACACAGGAGGAAAGAAGAGAGGCAGCGCACTGCTCTAGTGCTCAGACTCCGAGAGGCAAGGACAGAGGAGAGATAGAGAGCTCAGCTCACTGACAGACGCACAACAAGAGAGGGAGAAAGACGAGAGCTCTCAGGCTCAGTTACACACACCAGTAACTTCAAACCAGCTCCGACAAAACAAGAGAAAGAGAGAAAAGAAGAGGAAAAGAAAGGAAGAAAGTCTGGATTGTGTGGCTCTTTTTTTTTTGTTGCCTGCCTTGCGTGGATTTCTCTGGACATTTTATGAGAAGCAGCATTAGCTTCTTTTTTGACTTCCTGTTTTTATTTATTCATTTTGTACTCACCAGTTTGGCATCTCTGCAGAACTCCTCTGCCCTCCTCTCATCCCCCTCGTTGGACTGCAGAAGATAAATGTTTTGGGATATGTGTGCGGAGTAGATTTAGTAGTAGTGTGTATGAATGAACAGATATGTTAATGGTGTGCGTCTTCATATGGGACTTGGATGTGAGTGCGTGAATTGCTACAGCTCGGACGTATGGGTACATTCAAACTTTGAAAATAAGTGAGTAAGAAGTGAGTGTGTGTGTGCTAGGGGAGTGAGCAGCAAGGAGCAACGAGCGGCTGTCCTGGGAGGAGAGGGAGGAGGTGGCAAGAGGTCTTTGAGGCGAGCCCCCGGTTGTTCCCATTGCGAGGTGATCTGAGTTATGGATGTTGACACATTCCTGCGGCACTGCTGAGGAATAAACAGCACTGGGGACTACAGCAGAGTCAGCCACAGCACTGCAGGCTTCACCAGTACCGCCACCAGCTGCATTACCATCACCAGCAGTACTACCAATACCGGCACCACCAACAGAACCGGCACCAACACTGATCCACATCTGCTGCCACGAGTGCTCATCGGATCACCGGCTCCACAACTACCGCTGTCATCAGAAGTCAAATTGTCAGTATTAGACACCAGCCGTTCGAGTTTTAACACCTACGGTCCCGGCGAGGTTGTGGGTCCCCAGACAGAGGAGGTTTTGTCGGTCAGTCAGGGGGGGTTTCTCCCACTCTCTTTCCCTCTCCCTGCACCCAGCTCAGCATGCCCCAGCCCCTGAGCATCTCCACAGCTCTCCCAGCTCCACTACCATGTGTAGATGGACAGTGACACAAGGTGCACCGGTCGCCTGGTCCTCCTCCTGCCTCTGCTGCAGACCTCCTTCATTCCTCCTCTCCCTCACCTTCCTTCTCCTCCTCCTCCTGCTTGGACCTTTACCTTCCTCCTCATCATCGTCCTCACCCCCGTCTTCATCGTCATCATCGCCATCATCATCACTGTTGCTTTCAGACTCCAAAAAGGACCACAATGCACCAGGAGGGACCCCTCCTCGTTTCTTCATCCTGCGCTCCCCCTCTTCCTCCCCACCTCCACCGCTGCCAGCATCCTCTGCGAGGCTGCCGCGGTCGACCAATGTGTCATCATCCTCGGCAACGGTCATCGGACGCCACGTGCGGAGCAGCTACAACCATCTACAAGGAGATGTGCGCAGGAGGAAACTGTTCTCCTACCAAAAATTCTTCCTACGTATTGACAAGAAGGGAAAAGTTAATGGCACCAAGAGTGAGGATGACCCATACAGTAAGTCCACTACATTCAGCACCTTATCTTTTTCAATGTGTCTCATGGTTCTTTACATTATATACTTAACCCTTAGAGAATTCCTACTTGAACAATGAGTATCTCTTTATCTGCCAATATTTAAGGAATCAAATGTACCTATAAAGTCTCTTAGCCAAACTGTTTCATCATAGAGAAAACTCATAACTTGTTTTGAAGTTACACTAAAAAGTGATGCAAGAGCAACATGAAAGGAAGGGAAATTAATTTTGTCAAGTCTGCTCTTAAAAGTGTCAGTGGCAGTTATGATGTGTCCTCAGATGAGACATGAGATTGCGTCCCACTCTGTTTCTCTGGTGTGTTTTCTGTGGAGAGCAATGATTTTGTTTTTCCTCCCCCGGCAACCGTGCACATTAAGAAATGTAGCAGGCAGGTGACTGGGCAATAGAACAAATAACTGTGCTGCGTGCTTTTCAGCCTTTTCACCATGTGTAGAGGCAGGTTTATTTGGCAGTGTACAGACTTTTTGGGAATGGAGAGCATGACGGAGAGAGGGGAGAGAGTGTGTGTAGAGAGGAGAGGACAGCAGAGGACAGGAAAGGACAGGAGAGGACAGGAGAGAGTGGAGAAGCAAAATGAGTCAGATAGAAAGAGAGATGATTTACTGGAACCAATTAGAAATTGCCCAAAGAAAGTCCTTCCTCTTTGAGGAAATATCTAAAACACAGCTATTACCAAACCCTTGGGGAGAATGACAAGTACATTTATCCCTAGCAGCTATTGTATTGTAGCTATAATGGTGGTGGGCATGTGCTAAATATGAGGTTATACAGAGACAGATGTAAAGTAATAACCATGAGATTCCTGCTTCTTTTCTATTTGTACATTTTGTGAGCTGTGAAATATGATTTTAACCTTTATTTATCTGGACAAGGTTCACAGAGCACACATGCTCTTTTGTCAGCACCATCTTGCCTCACATTCATAGTTACACACATTCACACCCAGTAGCTTCCCAGTGCAACCATAGTCTTCCACTGCTGGTCTCTGAGCAGCTCCACTGGAGCACTTGAGGTTCCTTTGGGGTACATCAACATTAGGTTAGGATGGGAGGGGAGAGTGTCACTGAATGAATGCAAAAATAAATTGACATATAAATAAATAAACACAGCACATAATTTGTGGAATCTTTGGTAAGGTGATATGGCTGAAGAAGCACGCTAAGAATGTACATTAACATAAAATTATGTTAATAGCTTTATTTTCACAGCCACTTGGAACCCACATTGTACCACAATGGCTATGTAGTAGCATGTAAAACTCAACAAAGGCAGAGTGCTGTGCAATCATTGTTTATGTTTCAAAACAGCTGCAAACTTGATAGTGAATACAGCTTACTGTGCTCCTGCCTACAAATACAACATACTTTCAACAGATTGTGAGGTTCATCGTGAATATTTATGTCTGATCTAGAACAGAAAATCAGATGTACTCTGTATCTTTATCTTGTAGTTAAACACATCTGGGAGCTGCCCGGCACAGCCAGTCGTCTGGCCTCTGAGCAGCTCAGGGTTCAGGACACATTGACGGTAGTTGTTGAGGGAGAGAACGTTACTCCTACACTTCACCTGCCCAGATTTCCCCTGCCAGTTCGATGAATTGGACGAGTGACCTCAAAAACACAAGCCCACTTCTCAAGCCCACACTGTATACGTCCAAGTATTTGCATATCTGTCTGTTAGAATCTTTCACACCCTGTGAAGCATGTGTGTCTGGTCATGTAATATTAATAAATCTTTATCACTCACACACATACATACACGTCATAGGTTTGTATTCATCTGTTTGTGGATCTGTGGTGCTATACAAGTCTCTCCTGCTGAGAGCACACACACACACACACACACACACACACACACACACACACACGCCTGAGCACAGAGAGGCCAGTCTTGCACATGGCCTCCATATGGCAAAGCCCACTTTTATTAGGGCCAGGGCCAGTGTGAATATGTGTTTGTGTGTGTTTGTGTGTGTGTCTGTATGTGTGTGTGTGTGTGTGTGTGTGTGTGTGTGTGTGTGTGTGCCCGCGCACACATGTGTGTGTATGTGTGTGTGTCACTCAGACACCAAGGCTCTGCCAGACATGGCTGAAGGAATTTCAATTAGCGTCTCTTCCTCCCTCCCCTCGCCTGCAGTCCTCTCTGACACACACACACACACACACACACACACACACACACACACACACACCTACACACACACACACACACCCACACACACACACAAAGAGCTCAACCATTAGGGTGCAACGTGTCACTAACTATAATGGCATCAGGTCATGGCATTAAAGGCACAATCCATCAATTTAAACAGCTCTTGCCACTTGGCTGTGGTAAACTGAACTATACAGTAGGTAAGAACAGTCTAAAGAAACTGAAATATGCGGCCTGGGCTATGGATTCCAGACTTTGCAGGTCATATTTTGTCTTGGCAGAATATTTAGTAGGCATTTCAGCAGCTCATATCTACCTGCTAGTAAGTACAGATGTTTCAGATGTTTCAGATTAAATAGACAGAGTAATATGGGGGTGGGGGGTGGAAATCTGTTGATAAACAGGAGAGAGATTTGGCTGTCTTTGTGCAGCCTTAAGTTA
>NC_135998.1:14382655-14400155 GCF_048128805.1 Centroberyx gerrardi | reverse complement strand
ACTTTCGGTCTCTCCCTCTACCAACCCCTCCTTCTTCAGCACTATTCAGGGGTGTCTGTCTCTGTCTCTCTCTCTCTCTCACACACACACACACACGCACACACACACACACACCCACACACACGCACACACACACACACAGGACGCACACAGGGGTGAGCGCGAAGGTCCAGAGGTCCAGATGTATGAGTCACCTTTGACCCCATTACTGAGAGTACAGGGTCATTTGCGGAGCATGTGTGTGTTCATGCTTTGGATGTGTCAGGAATGTTGGTGAGAGGAGAGGAGCAAGAGAGACATTAGAAATGCTGATTGAGGAAACGTATTTGAACACCCGTCCACCCTTGATCGAGTTTCCCTTTGCTCAGATATTTGTTACGAAATTTCTTCATTGCAAAAATTCAGTTTTCATACTTTTCGAAGCTTCGAGTGCTTTGCCCAGAGTCACTGGGGACGAGGACAGAACTGAGTCGTCTCAGTTTTCCATCACTGTTTACATATTTCCTGTCATCGCTGCTTGATATTCACCCATCAATTCACTATTCTGTCTATTAATGTGTCAGCTCCAACATGCCTGAAATAAGAGCCAGATTTCTGTAGGCAGCCCAAGGCAGCGATGCCACTAACCCCACCAGGCAGGCACCACCTTAAACAAAAGTCTTTCAGCAGCAAATCACATTTCTGTAAGATCTTCTGCTGCTTTGGAGCGCTTCAACTCTCCGAAGAGAAACGGCTCCAAACATCAAGAGTCGATTACTATCCGCAAGAATCTTAAGTTGGACATCTTTGTTTTGACGAACATTGTTTATGTTATGTGGAGGATTCTTGCCTAGCCCACTCATCTCATCCCGCAGACAGAGAAGGAGCGATAGAGAAAGAGAGAGAAATAGAGAATGAAGAATGGAGAGAGCAGAGGAAAGATACTGTGACCATAGGACTGCGTCATAATCCAGATTGCCAAACAACTGCAAAGCTTTGGTCTGAATTGTCATTTCCATCTTATGTACTTTACAAATCTGCTGCTAGTATATGTGTGTATTTTACAGGTATTGTCATATTTGTATTGCTGAAGTTGTTCAGGCTTTTGAATGAACATTTCTGAACACATCTGGGAGTATACATTCATATTGCTGATGTCAGCAGTTTTTATACGCCCATACTATTGACTCCAAACTGTCCACAGTGAGGTATTTATAAACGCCAGCATAGACTATTGTGCGTCTTTTATCAGTGTTAACTGAAACGTATGCCTCCATGGCACTACAGCCCAGTTTTGGCCCAGTCTCTTTTCTGCCCATTGTTGTTTGGATGCCACACCTGTCTTAGTCCAACGCTGCTGGCCCAGTGTCCAAAGCCTCTCAGTGCTGGCTTATCGACAAACCAATAGCTGCTTTTCCACAGGAGAGTGAAGTGGGGCATGACAGAGCCAGGCTTAATCAAAATGTTCAGCAACAATTTGCTTATTTGAAAGTGTTGTCTAAATAACAAATCATTACATTTGACAAGCTACAAAATAGATTCACAGCAATGTTTGCTTGGGAGTAAACAGAGTGACAAAAAAAGAGCAAGCTCAGAAGATCCCTGCTTGGCCCTGTAGTGGAAATCATGGCAGTTGATTTAGTTAAGAATTGGAAATTGCAGTATTTGCTGGCAGCCATGTCAGCACCACAATCTTGCTCCATGGCCATGGCTAAGTAAACAGTGATTCTACATCAGTTAATCCTAAAAATGTAACGCCATGTAATCAAAGCAATGAAATGGAGGTCATTATTACACATTTGGAGCCAGTACTTCTTAGTTTTAGAGAGGAGGTAGCGACACGATGCACCGTACAATAATACAACCTTGCCCGACTCTCTCGATTCCCTGTATGGGAATGTGCAGAATTCGTAACCAGTAAAGCAGTGGGAGGTGGAGTATAGCATCTGTGACAGATAACATCCAGGGCTGCTGCCCTAGACACCAGGTACCTCAAGAAAAGTGAAAAGCCCCCCTCCACACACACACACACACACACACACACACACACACACACACACACATACACCTCAAGCCATCTCTCTCTGTCTCATTCCTTCTCCCTCTCTCTCACCCTGTTACACACACACACATACACATGCACATGCACGCACGTACACACACACATACACAAACACACGCGCGCTGGGGCAGATGGAAGTGTGTGTGTGTGTGTGTGGAAGTGAGGGTCTTAATGGAGTCATCAAAGGTAGAGCTGAGAGCCCAGAGTTGAGTCCAGAGAGGCATCTGGACAGCCTGGCCGTTTGAACAGAGCAGCCAGGAATGCCAGCTAATTAGGCTCTGTGTGTGTGTGTGTGTGTGTGTGTGTGTGTGTGTAGAGAGTAAGAGAATGAAAGAAAGAGAGAGAGAGAGAGAGAGAGAGAGAGAGAGAATGAAAGAAAGAAAGAGAATGAAAGAGAGTGTGTGTGAGAGAGAGAGAGAGAGAGAGAGAGATGTGTGACAGCATGAATAATGTGTGTGCATAATATTTGTGGTGTAAAATGACAGGTTTTCCGAAACTAAAAGTTTGAATGCCAACAACTGAAACCACAACAATTAGGCAACACTGCGTTGGCAACTGAACTGTAAATGAAAAATGTGTGAAATGCAGACGGCCGTCGTAGCGCTTTCCCTGAAAACATAATTCTTGCCCTGTCACTGGCCTGTGAAATGTTTTGACAGAAACTGGCAGCCTTGGCACTTTATCATGTTACAAAGTCAACTGCGTTAGACGAATCACAATATCTCAGGTGGTCGTGTTTTTTTCTCTATCAAATCACCATTACCATCGCTGTGAATTTCTTTTGGTTTTTTCCAGCTACCCTAAATGCGTGTGACATAATTTTCTGTGGAGGTGGTCTGACTGCACTTTGTAAAGTGATCTCAAATAACGTAGACTGGAATGATGAGTGGGACAGACGAAACTTAACGCTATCTGTTGGCTGGGTAGACAGACCTCTGGTATTTTAAACAGAGGTTTTACACGCAGGTGATCCATTTTGTTTTGTTTCTGAATAATCTGGACTTGTTTTTCTTTGTGTACCTCGGCCAGTTTTGAAATCACACACAGCTTGAACAGTGCGGTTTTGGCTATCTCTGTCCGGCGAGACAGACAGTGATGTGAGTGTTCCTGTCAGGAGAGGAAATAAAACCATTATGTAGGCAAGAATAAGTTAAATAGCACAGTGAGTACGGGTCAAACCTTGCTAATCAAGAAAATACTTTTTTGCACCCCCTTGACATGCGCCCCGTCCCACGGAGAGCTCGGAGGGCAAGCCGTACCTGCGTTCCAGAAAATGTGATTTATAGCCAAATAATGATTTATGTGTTAAATATCACAAAACTAATTTTGAAAACAAATCCGTTTACCAAAAACGATATTTGTAAAAAAACATTTTGGTCATATTGAAAATCAGAAACAGGCCCATGTTTTCTCAGCTTTGGTCAGAACTGTTGGCCAGGCGGGCTTTGATGTGGCAAGTTAGTGCAGGATGATACTGTTGTCAACCACATCAGTCTAAATACCTCACCACTTCTCAGAACACATAATATACAGCAGTTCTACTCCAACCCAATATCCTCACCACCACTCACCAATGTTGTTTGTTCTCTCAGACTTCTTATATTTACCCAAATAATGCAAAGGAAATACTTTAATCCCGTTAAAAGCAATGGTGGGCTGGACGGCTGCACTGGCTGAAACCACGTTTTTTTCAATAACGCATTTCGTTCATCGTCATTTGTATTTGTATCTTCAAATATAGCAGCATATTTTCATATTTCCATTTCATTACCTATAATTCAAGCGCCATTGTAGAGCTGTGAGGAAGTGACAGCCTCCTTCTCTCCTCTGTGAATTCCTCTATTCTCTCTATTCTCCTTTTGTCTTCTCCACTGGTTTCGATTTTCTTTCGCTCTCGAGTCTTTGGCAGTCGCTTGGACGCAAACTCTCATGTCACGGCGAATGCGACACATCGTCAGTCACTCTGTTGCTATAGTTTCAAAGAGAAAAATGATCTTTGTGCTTCGACCTCAACTGATGCAAATCAAACATGATATTGTAAGAAAAAAAAAAAGGCGTTTTTGTATAGCGAAAATGCAGTTTCTTGGATGTGACATTTAGGTTTAACATCTAAAAGGAGCGGGAGAATTTACTGCTGTAGAAAAAAAACACAGGAAAGTCAGCGGTTCATCCAACATCTCAATGTCTGAGCACTGGAATTAGAAAAAAAGAACCAAATCATTTCCATTCTTCTCACTGAGAGGAGTTCACAACCCTATGAACTAGTACACTAGCAAAGTTATTTCACAACACAAAACCAAGACCTTTCCAGGCTGCACGCAAGCAGTAGACCCACTCACAGCTTGTCACCGTGTCGAGGTCGCAATGTGAACGGCCGCAGTATAATCTTCAAAAAAGCCCTTGGATAAACAGTGGAAACATTTTCACAACCTCCCTTAACCTTTAGGTTCAGCTGGAGTCCCACTGACCATGTTCTTAGAGGCAGGGGGCAGGCGGGGGGCAGGCAGGGGGTCAAGGGGAGGTCTGCATGTGTGTGTGTGTGTATGTGTGTGTGTATACTCATGTTTGTCGGTGTCGGTGAGCACGCTTGTGTATGCTGATATCTGTGTGTGCACTGTATCTGTGTGATTGTGTGTGTGTGTGTGTGCGTGTGTGCAGGAGTGTTTGTGTACTTGATGGAGCCATAGATACATGTCCCATCTGCCGTTCAGAGACCAAACCACTACAGCAGAGCAAAAGCTGTAGATTTTTTAATATCTCAAAAATGATGATGAGCATTTGATTGCATTCTTGCAAGTCATGTTTTCACTTAGGACTCTGTGCTTAGGCAGGTTAAATAAAGCACATTCCAAACATTAAAAAAACAAAAAAAAAACATATTTTGCCTACTTTTTTTAATCAGTCACAAAACTCTTCCGGAAGTGGAAGTCTTTGACATTGAGATTACTTCTTATCCACTGATTTTAATTATCAAAATCATATCCCATTTATTTGGTCAGTGACAGGGTTGAATCCATGTTTTTACTTACACTATAGTATGTTCATAAAGCTATCCACCTCATGAGTTTATCCACTATGTTACCAATTGAAGCCTGGTTTAGAAGGAGTGAGTAGCCTGTGCTTTGTCAGTGTCTGTGTGTGAACCTCTGAGGTCCCTCTGTGTGCTGTGAAGCTCAAAGTCTGACACTTTGTACATAAAACTGATTGTCTCCAAACAAATACAGCCATACGGGTGTTGTACTGTAGATTTGAGTAAATTAGGACATGATCCTATAATGTCTGGTCTGTCACAATATTTAAAGCCTGGGGTTTGGAGAGAGGAAAAAGTGTAAAGAGAGATCGGGAATGGAAGAAAGTGGAAGGAAAGTGGAGATAAGGGGAGAAAGGAAGCATGAGGCGCAGGAGAAGGAGGAGATGGAGCTGAGAGGTTGAAGGTGGCGGTAACGTTTAGAGGAGGAAAGAGAGAAACGGAGGCACTGAAAGAGAACGATGGAGAGAGAAAAGCTGAGAGGGAGGGCTGTGGAAAGGAAGACAGATGGGGAACAGAGTATAGGAAAAAGTGGATGTGAAGCAATAGAGAGACATGTAGCAAGGTTGAGAGAGAAAGTGGGGTTGAGAAATTATCCCACCTACTGAGATGAGGTTAGAAGCCAAGTCTGAGGGAACCAGACAACAAAGTTATGGCGACCACCCGTGGAATGTGGATTTTACATGAAAAAATAGCAAACTCGAGGCAATAGCAGTCACCATCAGCCAACATTATAACCAGTACTATGACCTGTAAAAGCTACAAGAGCAGAACTGATAAATGGCTTGAATTCACAAAAACTACAACCTGGCTCCTGGCTTGCAGTCGAATTTCCACGGTGCTTTTGAGTCAGATTTCAGTTTAATTTATCAAATTGATGGAGGCTTACACCTTTCAATAGTTCATATTGGAGTTTAGGTATCTGACAACAAACTCCAACAGACACTGAAGTTAGAGGCTTTATGAAGTGATTCATGAACAGTTTCCTACAGTTGGAAAGCCAGGTTCAGTTTATTTATACTTGTAGCTCTGTCAGTATTATGGTTTGTTTTTGACCGGCAACGACCCTGCTAGGCCTGTTTTTATGAAAGTTGCAGTATTGCCCTGTTACACACAGGTGTTTGCCCTTAGTAATTCATTAAAAATATTGAAAGCGTAAATGTCAGAGCCTTTTTATATTTAGAGAACCCTGTGTTTTTTTGTGCTTTCAGTATGGGTCATTAAAGTTTTTCTTTGCTCTTAAAAGTAAATTTAAAGTTAAGATTTTGGGCTGTGAGCCAGAAGCACAGGCAAGGGGAACAACAAGTTTAAAACAGAACAGGTTGGAATAAAGAGAAACAGAGAAAAGACAGAGAGAAATGTGAGATGGACTGATTAAGATATCAGTATAGTAAAGAGGGGTGTGAAACTTATGTAGACAGATGAGGAAGATTTGAAAATCAGTGAGAGAGAGAAAAAGTGACAAAAAGTAAAAGAAAGTTGCGAGGGCGATGTTGGTCCAATGTTAGATCCTCATGTGTGTTTATGTGCGTATGTGCATGTCTGTATCTGTATGTGTGTTTGTCACAAAAACTTGATGCATGTGTCTCTGTCACAAGCCCAGGTCCTGCTTTTCTCTGTTCTCTTGCCTGTACCTCCATCATAAACTCTGTTGTTGCAATCTAAGCCTTTTGTTGCAGCCTGGCCTTTCAACTCACAGGCAGACGGACTGCTTCTGGTGGCTGGTAAAGGGCCCATAAAAGAGCCCTGTGCTTTGGTTTTGGCGCACCACATCAAACGGGAGCAGGGGAAAGGGTTTAAACAGGTGGACAAGCCCTCGGCACGGCACAGACAAATCTTATTTTGACAGAACTCAGCTCAGAAAGGTCGACTGTGGTTCTGGCAAGATGGAGCATTTGGAACTAGATGGATCTGTGTTGGGTTGTGTGACAGTGACTGCTTGTAGCCCTGTGTGTGTGTGTGTATGTGTGTATGTGTGTGTGTGTGTGTGTGTGTAATGCTGCCTTAGTGAACTATGAACTCAGAAAGTTTGAATAGTGAAAGAATGGACAGTACTGCCGATAAAGAATGTTCACAAAAACACAAGCGACCTAAAGTGGTGCGTTGTATTCTGAGAGGATGTGTCAAAGGAGAGAGGGAGGGAGAGAGAGAGAGAGAGAGAGAGAGAGAGAGAGAGAGAGAGGGAGGTTGAGTTTGAACACTCCTTTATTGACCAAATAAGGGGCAGTTTCCTTCAGCCAAGCAGTACATTTAACTCACACACGAAAAGAAACGACCGAACTGTGTGCTCACGTCCTTTTCCGGGCAAATGAAAGATCACCAAACGTTTACGTCGCGATGTCGTAGCCAATTAGCTCGCTCGCGGCACGTCTGGAAGCGGTGTAAGACCAAACCAAAAAACAAAAATAGAACACACACACACAAAATACTGTCCACCACCCCCCATCTAATACCTACTCAGCCTAACACACCTGCAAAATGCAACTCCCTCCCACTGGCAAAATCAACCTTTATTCTGTCTCTTAGAAACATCAGCTACACCCAAACAGTTGCCTAACTCTTCCACTTGTTTCCTGCTCAAATATAGGCTATTGTCATCTTTCCTAGACTGAGCCTAATAAAAAATACAGAGATCCTTTGGCCTTTTTTCTTTTATAATAGTGTCCAAATATGAAACCTGACACAGAGAAAAGTTCCCCTAAAGAACTAAACAAAAAGGAAATCAAAAGAAAAGAGGCCTCAGCCTTTGACACTCCATAAAACAATGAAGCACAGTGTCTCTGAGTGGACAAAAACACACTGTCTACCAACATTTGGTTTCAGGACAGATAAAAGCGTTCACAGCTATTACACCATGTAAAATCCTCCATTGCAAGTCCCCTTAGTCAATGGCGGTCTGTAGTGTGACCCTCAAGCTGGTGCGCTGACCATGCCTGCCCCCAATTTTGCTCTCCGTGGGGCATCATCTCTTTCCTTCAACCTGTCTACTTTCAGGATTTAAACAAACAAATATTTCCCCTTAGCTGAGTCCAGTCCCATACATCCCAGCCCCCCGAAAGAAAGCAGTGGTCCATTGTAGTCTGTAGCAGGGATTACTGGGGTAATCCTCAGTCTAGGGAAAGCATCCCTTGAGTCCAGGTGAGTCCAGCTGGCCATGCAGCAAAAGCCAGTCATGCTCCGTCAAGCCCCCCCTTTACCTCTCCAGCAGCTGTACAATGAGTCCAAAGTGTGGTGATGTTTGCTCTTTTGAAAGTCTCTGATGAGGCTGGAAGCGTTGGTGCGAGGTCCACTCATGCATCATGGATAAGGGGTTCCTGTAGGAGCCAGTACAGGGAGGCCGAAGGTGCCAGTCTCATGAGACTCCATACCCACACTAGACCCCTGTAGAATGGTGGCGGGTTATTAACAGAGACTCTGCAACTATCAGTCAAAAAGAAAGAAACCCTAAACCTCCCACCTGATGCAATATGAGACCTGTGACAGCCATTTACCCTCCCTTGTGCCATAGAGAAGCTTCAGGAAATGGAAAGCAGTTGACCGACTGTCTGGATGTACAGACCCTTTCCATCCTGCCAGTGGTACCAACCTCAGAAGACATCGACTAATATTGCTTGGACCTTAGCTAGAAGCCCTGATAGTCGGTCTAACACTGCTAACCGGTGCCATAAATGATTTATTATTAGCATTGAGTGAACGGCGCCTATAAGATATGCAAGGTACCAACCACTGCTAGTCCACCTCAAACACCCCCTCCCTTTTTTTTTGGATCAAATCATCAAAATCACTCATTAAGATAAAAATGGCTAGGATGGACAAGAGTGACTCTTTAAACATGTCAGGGCCTGCTGACCTTCTGGTAGTGAAGCCTCCATGCCATTGCTAACAGTAAGCGATTGATTTTTTACCAATGTCTTTTGCCCGTCTCTGCCTGACATTGTTGGTTCTGCCTTGTATTGAACACACAGAAAGCTTCCCGTCACTATGGTCTAATGGTGATGATTCTGCTACTGTGCTCAGAATATCCTCGCGACTCTCAGAGTCGGGGGTGCCACCTGAGTTGAATTTTGATGTGTGTGATGCTGCTTTGTTTATCTCTTACTTTTGGAGCCATCGTTTATGTATTTTCCCTTTCATAGCTAGTACTTTAAACTCATGTTCTTGCTTCATAGGATAATAAACCTGCAGCACAGATTCTACCACTGGCATAGCAGCATTTTTGCCTGTCTCCCTACTCCTATCCTCCTCCCTAACATCCGGAGTTGGTGTGACAAAGCTGTCACCACTCTGCCCCCCTCCCCTCCCCCTGTTCCCTCTGCACACACACACACACACACACACACACACGGTGTAGGGACGATGATTTCATGTGAGACATAGACATTATCAAATGCCCCTACCTCCCACATCCAAAACACTTCATCTCGTCAGCATGTAACCGTACCCCTCAATGTTACATTTAAAAACCAAATTCAGTTATTGTTCCTCAAAATCATGTACACTTGCCACCTAAAAGAGACAACATGATTCATTCTGGGATCTTTAGCACTAAGAGGGATCAAATTAAAATCTGAAACCAGCTGACCATGCAATGACAAGTCTCTCGCCAGCACTATATCTCTCAAAAATGGGGGACATTGGAAATCATCATCGTTTTGGCCAGACACTCATTCACGCACTCCCAGCATGCACCAGAGAGAGAGAGAGAGAGAGAGTAAGAGAGAGAGAGACAGAGGGAATGAGAGAAAAGCAATAGAGAATGAGGATTTATAGCTAAGACAGAGCACTTAGTGGCCGGATGCTTCCGGATGCCTCCAAATGCCTGGATGGCTTAGTCCTGATCAAAGAATGGTGCAACAAGGCTCCTAAAGTTTGGTCCCCTCGTCTCTGTGTGTCTCTTGACCACCATAAAATCACACCAGGGCTGCAGGATGTTACAAATTTCTGTGTCTCCCCTCAGAGACTGAGGATGAGAGAGGGAGAGAGAGGGCAAGAAAGGGGCTGAGATTTTAAGGTTAAAGCACAAAGCAAGACTCATCTGCTTGATCTTTCGTCCTTCCTCCTATATTTCTCACTACCTTGCTTCTCTCGCTCATTGCGTCTTTCCTGCTTTCCCTTGCTGTCTCCCTCCCTCCCTCCTAAACTTGGTCAAAATAGTAGCTCAATATGTTTTAAAGATGTATAAATAATCTAGCAATAAATCAAATGTACCAGGGTCACATATGTGAAACCATATTTAAATGTATTTTGTCTCCATCCTCCATCACTTTCTGAAACCCATCCACTCTACTGTCTCCCTTTCTGTGCAGCCATTGTCTCTTTGTGGGAGAAGCACAAAGATTATATTTTTTTTGGGCAATTTGCGTCATGCATTTGAGCCCTGTTGTTATGTAGTTAGTATGGAGTTGTCAAACAATCATTCAGCTAACTACCCAAAACTGACACTTGGACAGCTCAACAATGACAATAATAGACCTCTAGAAATGTTCTAACACTTGATGGCTGTTTGCTTTTGGCTATAATCTCCCTGTTTATCATCCTCATTCAATCCTTCCCACCATTCTTGTGACCAAACCCCACTTCCTACTGGCCCAGGTCCCTTTAGCTAATCCTCTCTAACCCCTGATAGCTTTATGGCTTGGTGTAATTGACTTTAGGATGAGAGAAGAAAGGGCCGGCAACCACAGCTTAAACCAGTAATTGGTTCAGGCCTGAAAACTGATATGGACGCCTTGCCAGTCAAGCAGCCAGAAGGCCTCTCTCCGTCCTGTCCGTGTGCCTGCCTGCCTGTGCTCCCCTGGTCAGAAAAACAAACATAGCATGGAGAAATGGTTTTTCCTGGCTTACACCTCGGTCCCAGGGCATGCAGCCCACTAGCTAACCAGCAAACGAACAGGGGGCAAGAGGCCGGTCTGAGTACTGACTGTCACATAGTGAGGCAGAGAGAGAGACAAGGCTGGGGTTCACTCTGAGATGATTCAGGTTTCTCCATTTTTAAGATTTTTTACGCCATTTCTGCAATATTATAGTATCCATTTAAGAGTGGCAGAAATCAGAAACCTCAAGTTCCAGGATGTCTCTTTTCAAATTACTTCTAATAGGGTCAGGAGAGGGCTTGAATTTGGTTGGTGGTTTATTGCTTTATGTTCCTTTACATTACATGTACCCCTACTTGTATATTCTGCAGTATTTCCCGCAATCTCTCAATCAAATTTACTTGGTAACAATGCTGAAACTAGGCCACTGTGAGATCAGAACAGCGGGGGTCATAAATCTTTGGGACCATAAATCTTTTTTGCTTAAAATCAGCCAAAATGATCTGATTCGTACGTAAAAAGCAACAGAACAAGAATAAAGCACAATGCACATGAATACAAGAGCTCTAGCACACCAGAAGCATGCTAGTCCTATGTTTGAGATATTGACCTATTCAAAACATGACGTTAACTCTCTCTCTCTCTCTCTCTCTCTCTCTCTCTCTCTCTCTCTCTCTCTCTCTCTCTCTCTCTCTCTCTCTCTCTCTCTCTCTCTCTCTCTCTCTCTTTCCACTGCTCTAGGTGTTTTGGAGATCAAGTCAGTGGATGTGGGAGTGGTGGCCATCAGGGGCCTCAGCAGTAACTACTACCTGGCAATCAGCAAGAAGGGAGAGCTATACGGAGCGGTGAGTAGCTGCCTCTTCTACCATTCACCCATTCACATTCACGGCTGCAGAAACAAGTAGCTCGAATACCACCAGTGCTATTTCAACTCTTCAGTATTTCACAGTAATCTCCTCCTCTTTAAGTAGACTATCAATTCTTTGTCAAGCCACTCAGAAAACAAAAAAGCTCATCTCTTCTCCTTCCACGTATTTGTGGTAACACAGTGGTAGCTATCCTTGATTCACAGCTCCCACAACCATTTTGCATCCTTCTAGGATTCTGTTTAATTCAGTTGATGATATGATATGCATAGATCTGCTCTCCCCTCCTCCTTGTGTCATTTAAATGTGGATACTTTCATCTCTGTAAGCCAGTGACTGTCCAGCTCTGAATGATCTTGAATGCTTTTTAAAACAATGGACAAGGCGGCAAGACCCTCTATTCCAGAAACAGGAACCACAGCTTGTCAATGCAGGCTCTCCTCTCCGCTACCTGCCTCTCCTCTCCTCTCCACTCCATTCAGAAACAGGAAACACAATCCTTCAGTTTCTCTATTCTGCTTCAGTCCCTCTGGGGAGGGCAGCCCTTGTTTCATCTGTTTTCTCTCTCTCTCTCTCTTTCTTCATCTCATTCTCTCTATCCTTTTTCTCTCTCCTTACTTTGAAAGACCTAACGTTCAGCTTGTCTCTCTGGAGCCACACCACAGATGAAATGACACACGGTAGAAAGAAAGAAAGGCGTTCTGTTGCATGGCCTGAAACTGAATTCCCATGACGTCTTCTGCTCAGTGCAACACTAGCCATAGTAACACACTAGTGAAGGGCTGGGATTCAGTTACACTTGATGGATTTACACAGTGGCTTCTTTATCCAGCGGTAATCAAATGAAATCATTATTTCATTATATTGCCAGATTTATACATGTAAGTGACACAAAAGATAATGATTGCTTTTAGTTTTAACCAAGATTCAATTTGTATAAACCGCTCAATGAAAAAACAAGATTATGGATGGATGAATAATACACTGTGTGGTCTGGGTGAAAAGATGTAATTGTCAGTCAAATATATAACTTTTATTCAAGCAATTATTTGAAATATATGAAATATATATATGATATACAGAATTTCTTCAGATTCTCCTTCGGTATATATCTTTTCCTTTTATGTTTTAAGTCTTTAGTAACGTCTGGCCAGTCTCACTCTCTTAGTAAAGTGTTAATGACATTTGTTTCCCTGATTATGACATTATTTTATTACCATAATTTGATGTCACTTATGATTACAGCTTCATTCTGTGCACACCCTTTTTTCACACCACTTTAATTGAGAGGCGGCCAGCACACACTGTTTGGTCTCACCGAGACCAATGTTAGTTAAAAAGCTGCACAGTGTCTGTAAAATATTCTCATTTTGCTTTGGGAACATTCAGTTTTACTTCTGGAACCAATTTGAACAGCTGTGGCCAGAGAGAGAGAGGGAGAGAGAGAGAGAGAGGAGGGAGGGGGGGGTAAGAGAGAAAGAGAGAGATTGAGTTAGTGTGTGTGTGTGTGTGTGTGTGTGTGTGTGTGTGTACATGTGTGTGTTTTGGGGAAGGTACATTCTTGGTTGTGAATATCAACTGCATCCAGTTAACTGGCTGGTTAAGTGACGCTAGCCTAAAGCGCTAAGGCAGCTTCCAGTAAACTGACAAATGTTACTCTCTCAGATCATTTTCTCTTCATTTAGCAGTGGGTGGTCATTGTGGTAATGTAAGCCACAGACATGGTGTCACAATGGTCTTGTTGGCACCGAGCCCAAACCTGTAAGACGTCACATCTCCTTCTAACCTCTCTGCCCCACCCCCCCCCACCCCCCCACACACACACCTTTCTCCAGTGACACACAAACAACTTCCCCAACAATTTAAATTTAGCGTTGAGTTTTTAGTGCTGGCCTTGATTACACTGGGGATTGTACCACAGATCCTTAAGCAATGGCTGACCATTTGTTGATCAATGTTGTCACTAGGAGTAAAATATCAAACACACTAGCTGTTGCTGCTCTCAGACAAGGCCCAAAAGAATCTAGATTGACCCAACCTGTTATTTGGGCAACATACTGCATATGGATATTGAAATCTCTATGATTAACCTTGTAATATTAACTTTATAACCTCGCCAAAATAAAGCATTTTTAATTATTAAATATTAGTACTCTCCAGGCCCACTCAACAGTTCAACATTGGACTTTATCACATTTTTAGAAATTACAATTTTGATCCTAAGTCTACTGGGGAATGAGAATCACTGTCTTACTGAGGACCGTTTAGAACAGCTGATACAATTACTCTATTTCTCTGATGCTGTGGATGGTAGACATGCTGCTTGCATCTTCAACAGGCAACGTTCCCATCGCTGCAACCTCTGCATAAATCTCACGGTGAGGAAATGTAGGGAGATCTGTTGGGACAGGTGGGAAGTGAAACACTGGGTGTGATGATATATTGTTGATTCCATGTAAAGAGTGTAGCAAAGTGAGATGAGGTGACACAAGAGTGAGATGGGGTAAAGTGGGTTTAGGCAGTGGGAGTTGACAGCTGAATAGGATCTCCTGACTGACTTGGAATGGAAATCATACAAGAGACCTGACGTCTTTGGGAGCTCTGGAAGGTTGAGTTGAGGGACCTGGCAACTTTGGATCTGGGGTGCAGAAATCTGGAAACTGAGGAACTGGTGTGAGGGCCCTTCCCCACACAAAAGTTCTGGAAATACGGTGGAACGATCTGACCAGTCTGGATATAGATGAGAGAGGGACGTTCGATCTGTGGAAATAGAGTGGAAAGGCGACTTGCCATCTTTGGAAAATGGGTGGAGAAATGTGAAAACTCTGAATGAGGGAAGAAGAAAGGAGGAATTTTCTAACAAAAAGGAAGAAGGGAGACCTGACATTTTTGGGTGGAGAGTAGAGGGATATCTGAGCATTGTTGAAAATTCCCCGATGGTTACTCCTGGTTCAGGAAACCTTTCAGCTGCCGTAGGCACAGTTGCCAACATTAAGTACTTTCTTAGGCTTCATTTAGTATACACAATAACTTTAGAAAATATACAGAAACTTGAGTTTCAGAGCGTTCTTCAGTTAGTTTTGCATTCATATAATGTCACTCCCTCTCCCCTCTCTCAAAACCTTTATTAAGAACATCAAGTTATTCCTCAGCAGATTTGGTTCACCAGCTGTGAATCATTCTTGCTTGAGAGAGGGGACTGTATTTAAATAAATGTGATGAAAATACACTCAATAGGGAATATCATAATTTTACTGTAACCTAGGGTAGAGCCCAGCCTACAAATTTATCTCATTAATCATACACAAATGGCTCCCTCTCTGCTTGATGCTATTAAACAGTACTGATTTTCATTAACATCCTACAGTGCCAAGCATTCAAACATCTGTTCTTGCAAGTTGCCAGAGAGGAAAAAGCAGTGCAAACAGTGAATGTACATCGCACTGTGATGATATCAATCCAGGAGGTTGCAATCTTTATGCACCTGGCCCTGTGCTCTGATTTCACTGTTTTGCATATCACCCATTTACATTCGCTGTTTCTCCCCTCCAGAGGGACTTTGGTCCGGACTGCCGTCTGATCGAACGCATCGAGGAGAACAAGTACAACACCTACGCTTCGGCCGAGTGGCGCAACAAGAAGAAGCACATGTTTGTGGGACTCAGCGCCAATGGCAAGCCAATGAGGGGGAGGAAGACACGTAGGAAACATACATCCACCCACTTCCTGCCCATTGTGGTACAGCCACGATGATCGGACATATTAGCCGTGGTGCAGCTCTGCGAACTTCAGGGCTCCACCGTGCTATCAGACATTTTGGGAGTAATAGTGGGCCGGAGTGGTGGCTACATCGGACAGATCTGTATGCGGAGGATTTGCTGCACTGAGGAGGAAGGAATGGGAACTCATAGACATTTTATCACTATTGGAGGAATCAAACTGTTTCTGTTGCAAAGACATTTCTATTTTTTAAAGAAAGGCACTACTATGTTAAAGAACTGACAGACATGATACCAACAGGACAAGTTATATTTTATTTTCTGTTTTAAATTATAAAGTACATAGGCACAGGAGAAAATATGAAAAAAAGGAATTCTGTGCCAAAATGTGATTTTATATGTGGACGACACGTTGGAATGAAATGGAGTGGGAATGCATTAAGGGACATTGAGTAAGAATATCACCAACAGAAAAGTGGTATGGAGGAAAGAGTATAATTTGTGTTTTACGTGTAAATGTGTGTGATCTGTGGATGCAGTTATTTATACAATACTAACTCCTATGGGTTATTTATGCTGTACTAACTTGTATGACGGACCGAGATGGAACAGATTTCTTTCTATTTGTGTCCATGTGAATGACTCCATAAATACATTTGCCACATGCTGGAAGCACTTGACTGGGGAGAAATGAAAGGATAAAAGACAAAATTTGTAAGAGAGGTAGAGAAAGAGAAAGCAAAAAAAAAAGAGGCTGGAAGGAAAAGAAGAGGAAGTAGGCTATTGATAGAAAGG
This sequence comes from Centroberyx gerrardi, assembly GCF_048128805.1. Taxonomy (NCBI): domain Eukaryota; kingdom Metazoa; phylum Chordata; class Actinopteri; order Beryciformes; family Berycidae; genus Centroberyx; species Centroberyx gerrardi. The sequence continues at coordinate 14,383,893 of NC_135998.1, read as the reverse complement.
GGGGCTGGGAATCAGGGAGGACAAGGGCAGAGAAAAACGGGAGGGCAAAAATTAGGAGGGCAGGTGAGAAGACACGAAAAGCAAAGAGAGATAGAGAGGATTAGAAAACGTCTAAGGCTGCAAAATAAGTCAGAATCAGAAGAATTTAGTCAAGTAAGCACCAACGCATAAACAAGTCTATCACTTATTAACTTGCAACAGTCACTCTATTGGGGTTTTCTTCATTCCTTTCATCTGTTCGCTTTAAAAATTATTTATTTTGTGTAATATTTAACAAAACAAAAGAACAAAAAACACAGAAAGGACAAATTCTTTTTTTTTTTTTTTAACATTTATGCTTTTCTTTTTAAATACTAATCTATCATTTAAACATGAATAAAGTAAATATATTTCTCTTTAACTTGCTTGATTGACTTTGTATTATTTTTAGACACCTTAATGGCTCAATGAGTTTTTGCTATATTGTAAATTCACAGCATATAGAGGTATAGATAACTAACTAAATAAATAAATCAGTCAAAGAAAATCTTAAAGCAACTGACCCGAGAAATTGTTTTGCTGTATCCCATTAATACTACCATACAAAAGTGTTGGGTAATAATAAAGTAAATGTGAAGATATTATAGTACATGGTTTGCAAAACATAATTGATCACAGTGAAATAGTTGCTGCAAGTTACTAGAATACATGCAGTAATTAATTACATAATAAATATGGGGTTATTAACAGGATTACACAGACATTTCAATTAGCATTCTGTATACAAACATGATAAAGATCATTTTACATATTGTGACTGGCAATGATGGTAATGATGGTAATGATTAAATGAATTGGCAATTTAATATAACCTCAATTTATTATTTTGGACCAAAGTTATCTAAAAAAAATACCTGAAAATTAATTAGGGTTAGGGTTAGTTAGTATGTAACTAACTTGGAGTAATGCAGTGGATTACTTATAAAATTAAGCATCCAATTAGTAGAATCTGTAAGAGATTCGACTTTGAAAGGTTTTCATTTCACCTCTCCTTTACAAGTACACATGGCAAACATGGCATCCTAGAGGATAAACACTGTCTTTTATGTAAGAACAACAAAGACAAAACAGGCTTTAGCAATAGCCTACGCACACACACACACACACACACACACACACACACACACAAACATTAGTACACACACCCACACATATGCATTTCTGCTTTCACACATATACACATGCCCCCCTTCTCCACC